>NC_088172.1:1072500-1076175 GCF_028769735.1 Zonotrichia leucophrys gambelii | reverse complement strand
GTTTATCTACAAGTACAGATAAGGAACATTCATTGAGAGAAGAAGAAGATGTAAAGTCCCAGAAAAGTGTGTTGCTAAATGACTTGGTGGTGCATTTCTTTCAGATCTTGTTTTACTTTTTGTTGCTGTGATTTTATCTCTTTTACCCTGGTATTTACTTTTCTTACTTTATCACTTTAGGAGAGAACTATGAGTTGTGGAAAGCTTACTTGTATTCCATATCCATATTTATTCTTTTTTGGTATCTTCAGATTCTGATATTCAGACACTCTCTGGGACAGAAATGTAATATTATTTACTTTTCCTCAGTACAGACCAGATGCCTCTCTTGGGTTTAAATTGTTTTGTCTACTGTTATTCTCCCAGCTTGAAGATTAGCTCTGGATGCTAACATGGATAGCCTTAGCTTTTCAGAAGCTTTATATGAGCTCATGCATAACAATACTAAACCACATAATATTATTTCAGTTTTCAGACAAAAAGAAATAATATTATCTCATTTCTGTGAATAAAGGAGACAAAATAGTGACAACTTCTGCAACAGAAACATAAAGCAAGAATCTTTTTGCAGCTATCTTTATGAGAAAGTGGGAGTGATACTCAGTTGATGTAGTTCAATTTCTGTGTACAGAAATAATGAAACCAATAATAATAATAAGGATAAATCTCAGCAAAGCACATAATCAGATAAACCAAATCTACTTACATTACAAATATGCTGACCAAAATTTTGTTCACTCCACCCAAATTAGCCTGATGCTATGATCAACCATGTGCTTTTCCACTTCAAATTTCCTGATGTTGATCCAGCTTACACCAATTTTCGCCATAGAATGGAAACCAGCCTTGAGGCCTTCCCCACGAGTCTTCTTTTCATCTTTCTTATTTTATTGTGGTTTTATTTTATAACTTCCTTTTTTCTTTTCCTTTGCTTTCTATCTTTTTTGTTGTTGTTGGTTGTTTGTTCATTTGTTTTTGTTTGGTTTTCTTTAAGAAAGTTATTTAGCATGGCAGAACTGTATAATTCTCCATGGTGCATCAGTCTGTCTGTATTGATGTTTATTTGCAAGCTGCATTGTGTCATTTTAGCTTTTCCTCTTTAGCCTGGGCTGCTTGTGCTTCCTCTACTGTGAAGAACATTACATTCACGGAACATTTATTTTGGACTGTGAAGAGAGATTTGTGTAGCTGCTGTGCAGAGAGGGAGGCAGAAAATGAAAACTTGAGTCAGTGTCTAATAATCTGTCTTTGTCTTCTGTTAGCTCAATTCTGTGTAAGTATTGTCTGGGGAAGGTAATAGGTGAGAGAACATGCCATCAAGGGATTTCCTGCAGGAGGGGTTATTACATGATCAAAGGCTCATTAGTGAATAAGGCTGGCTTCATGCTATTTTCCTACTTGCTCTAAAACCCTGCCCATTTTATTGTGGGGCAATCAAAGCACTGAGCTGCATCTGGTATTTTTAGAGAAGTCTAGCTTAATCATTAGGTGTAGCTTTACACTTTAATTTTGCTCAGCAAGATAGGAACAAGTATTACAGGTTGTCTTATAAGACCTTCAGATGCTGAATATGTGATCCTCCTAATCAGTGGTCCTGAAGAACCTTTTAGATTTGTACTGAAGTGATGATCTCAAACAGCAGAGGAGGCTGATGTTGGACACAGGACTGCAACACGGGGAGTTCTGGTTTAATCTGGATTGCAGGGGATAACACTGCTCTTTGTGAGAGAATTACCACAGGAAAACATGCTGAAAGCATTTAAGCTCTGGCTTGAATGATATGAACCACACTTAAAAACTTATTCTAAACATTCATTCCCCAAATGCAAAATAGTAAAGATTAGGAATGTTCTTTTCAATGTGTCATTTATTCAAATATTCTCAACTCCATTTTTGTCCATCTGTTGTTTGAACTGTGGAAAATCCTAAGGATGAGCCTTAAGACCAAACACTTTTTTTTTTTTTTTTTTTTTTAGCATGCAACAACATAATTAATATAGTGTTATGAAGACAATATTTTGCATTATACTCTTGACATTTTATGAGTACAAATCATTCAAGGTTTACCTTGTCATTTACGTTTATAGCTCTCTGAAATATTTCTAGCATATCCCTTTTAAAATGAAGAGGTTGATAATTTTGTTTATAATGCTTGTTCTGAGAAGAGAGTTTTCTTCTGTGAAGATTCCAACCAGACAGGAACAGGCTAATGAAATTGTGCCACTGAATTGGCAGAACAGATACCTGTTATGGGAATGATGCTGCATCGTGATGCAGTGAGATGATAACTGTGGCAAAATTTCAGTGGAGATTTTTCTTTTTTACAATATGAAAATATTTTTCACATTTTTTTCATATTTTTTCATAATTTTTTAACAGTATGAAATTTAACTCCCAAATATATAAGAATATAGAAAGAAAAAAAAAAAAAAAGAAAATAAAGGAAACTTAAATTCACCTTATGTTTTTTAACCTTCCAGAATAAACACTGCATAGAAGTGAATATATTCCATGAACACATGGATGACTGGCCATAACCTTGCCTTCCTTCCAGACTGGTGAGAATTATCTCACTCTTTATATAGAAAGGTTTTTCTACTCTAACCAGCACACAGGAGTCTTGTGTTCCTCCACTCACTTGTTTTTGCTTTTTTTGAGGAATGTAAGGGTAGAATAAGTTTTGATCTTTTCCTAAGTGATTTGGCCTCTTATTTGTCCAAGACAGCAAAGTAACAGTATCACCATAATCATCTTCCTGACAAATGTATCTTTACAGAAGCTGAATAAATATGGAAAAAATTAGTTGTGCTCATATTTAAAGATGGAGCCAAATACCCATTTTACTATCCTAAATATTCCTTTATGTGCATGCAAGAGAAAATATGACTCAACTTTGCCAATCTTTTATTCTACTTGAAATTTTTTAGCTGATGTTCATAAAAAGGCTGGGAATGAGGGGAGGGTCCCTGACCAAGGGACACCTCTTAGAATACAAGAGCCTGAGGAGCTGAGTTTACAGTCTGATATAAAAATCACAATTACAGCACTGAACCAACCCACAAGCAGTTTAACAGGGAAATAAGAGGGAATACAAGCTTTGTGAGTGTCTGAGATTATTAGAGCTTTAAAGAAATCCTATAGAGTCTGAAAACCCTGTCAACACTGCAGCAAACCTAAATATCAACTATGCTAGTGAAGCTGTAAATTGAAAATAAAATTGGCAACAATGATATAAAGGGTTTTTGGATTAAACATTTATGTTGTTTACAGAACCAACCCTCTGCTAGGTATTTTAAAGACTATTTAACAGACATGACATTTTCCTTTACTGTATCCTCCCCCTCCATTTCCCTTGCCTATCATTGTCACGAGAGCTCTAAACAAGGAAGATGTGACCAAACTTGCTAAATTTTTTCTATCTCAGTATTCCAGTGTGTATTCCAGTGTTTGTAAAAGAATCATTGGAAGAATAATTAAACAGTTAGAGCAAGACACCTGTTTGTTGAAAAGTTTTACTTACCTTTGTGTGAGGCATATAAATGCACGTGTGTAGACCACAGGTATTTGCATTTTCTAATTATTCCATTTACATTCAATTATGCTTTTTGTGGACTTCAGTAAAACAATTACCATAACCTAGGGAACAGCCTTTTAGGTAGCTACACAAAAACACGT